>NW_026291619.1:0-33114 GCF_023091745.1 Budorcas taxicolor | reverse complement strand
AGCAGCCTCGCGCAAGGCACTTGACTGGATCCGGCCTCTGAGCAGAGCTGGAGCTCTGCCGTCCTGGAGGCACACTCGGCTCGGCCCAAGCAGGGATTGCAGCTGCACGCGGCTTGGCTCCCTCGACTCTTCCCAAGGAGGCTCGCTTCCAAGCGGACCGTGCACTTGGCTTCCAGGCAGGGACGCCCCGCGCCTCCTGCAGGTCTTGGCACAGGGGCTGCTTCCCCTGAGCGGAGGCTGTGGGCGGCAGCCCAGACACGCAGGGGCAGGCCCCAACCACCTGCCCACGTCTCTGCTGGTGGGGAGAGCACTAGGGAAATGACGTCTGTCAGGCACCTTCTGGGCGCTCACGGAGTCAGCCTCCGGGTGTGTGGGGCTGCAGACCACAGCCGGGGGCCCTGGGAAGCCTGGTGCTCTCCGTGCTGTGCTGAGTCTGGGCGGCCAAGCGACCGCTGGAGGAGCCCTGCACTTGCCATTCCCTTCCCTATGACAGAGCTCTCGCGGCTGGAGGGCTTGGCAGCGTGCACCCCACCGGCCCCTAAGCCCTCCGCAAGGACGCCTGGGGACTAGGTGCAAAGGCAAGGCAGGAGTGGAGCTGAGGCCAGGAAGGCGCCAGGAGCGTCTGCCTGTCTGGCGCCGCCTGCTCCTTCCCGGGCAGGAAGCCTAGCAGCGAGGCAAGTCTGGGCAAGGCTCGCCCAGGGCAGAGCAGCCTCACGCCAGCCACTCTGCCAGATCGGGCCTCTGAGCAGAGCTGGAGCTCTGCCGTACTGGAGGCTCACTGGGCTCCGCCCAAGGAGTGAGTGCAGACGCACGCAGCTGGGCTGCCTCCTCTTCTCCCGAGGAGGCTCGCTTCCCGCATGCTGTGCACTAGGCTTCCAGGCGGGGGCGCCCCGCGCCCCCTACAGGTCTTGGCTCAGGGGCTGCTTCCCTGGAGCTGGGGCTGCCGGCGGGAGCCCAGACACGCAGGGGCAGGCCCCACCACCTGCACACGTCTCTGCTGGGGAGCAGAGCGCTAGGGACATGACGTCTGTCAGGCACCTTCTGGGCGCCCACGGAGTCAGCCTCCGGGAGTGTGGGGCTGCAGACCACAGCCAGGGGACCTGGGAGCCTTGTGCTCTCCGTGCGGCGCTGAGTCTGGGCGGCCAAGCACCCGCTGGTGGAGCCCTGCACTTGCCCTCCCCTCCCCTCTACGAGAGGCCTCCCTGCTGGAGGGCTTGGCAGTGTGCAAGCCACCGGCTAGCCTTCCCCAAGGACGCCCGGGGCCTAGATGCAAAGGCAAGGCAGGAGTGGAGCTGAGGCCAGGAAGGCGCCAGGGGCCTCTCCCAGCATCGCACAGCCTGCTCCTTCCCGGGCAGCAAGCCTAGCAGCGAGGCAAGCCTGGGCAAGTCTCGCCCAGGGCAGAGCAGCCTCGCGCAAGGCACTTGACTGGATCCGGCCTCTGAGCAGAGCTGGAGCTCTGCCGTCCTGGAGGCACACTCGGCTCGGCCCAAGCAGGGATTGCAGCTGCACGCGGCTTGGCTCCCTCGACTCTTCCCAAGGAGGCTCGCTTCCAAGCGGACCGTGCACTTGGCTTCCAGGCAGGGACGCCCCGCGCCTCCTGCAGGTCTTGGCACAGGGGCTGCTTCCCCTGAGCGGAGGCTGTGGGCGGCAGCCCAGACACGCAGGGGCAGGCCCCAACCACCTGCCCACGTCTCTGCTGGTGGGGAGAGCACTAGGGAAATGACGTCTGTCAGGCACCTTCTGGGCGCTCACGGAGTCAGCCTCCGGGTGTGTGGGGCTGCAGACCACAGCCGGGGGCCCTGGGGAAGCCTGGTGCTCTCCGTGCTGTGCTGAGTCTGGGCGGCCAAGCGACCGCTGGAGGAGCCCTGCACTTGCCATTCCCTTCCCTATGACAGAGCTCTCGCGGCTGGAGGGCTTGGCAGCGTGCACCCCACCGGCCCCTAAGCCCTCCGCAAGGACGCCTGGGGACTAGGTGCAAAGGCAAGGCAGGAGTGGAGCTGAGGCCAGGAAGGCGCCAGGAGCGTCTGCCTGTCTGGCGCAGCCTGCTCCTTCCCGGGCAGGAAGCCTAGCAGCGAGGCAAGTCTGGGCAAGGCTCGCCCAGGGCAGAGCAGCCTCACGCCAGCCACTCTGCCAGATCGGGCCTCTGAGCAGAGCTGGAGCTCTGCCGTACTGGAGGCTCACTGGGCTCCGCCCAAGGAGTGAGTGCAGACGCACGCAGCTGGGCTGCCTCCTCTTCTCCCGAGGAGGCTCGCTTCCCGCATGCTGTGCACTAGGCTTCCAGGCGGGGGCGCCCCGCGCCCCCTACAGGTCTTGGCTCAGGGGCTGCTTCCCTGGAGCTGGGGCTGCCGGCGGGAGCCCAGACACGCAGGGGCAGGCCCCACCACCTGCACACGTCTCTGCTGGGGAGCAGAGCGCTAGGGACATGACGTCTGTCAGGCACCTTCTGGGCGCCCACGGAGTCAGCCTCCGGGAGTGTGGGGCTGCAGACCACAGCCAGGGGACCTGGGAGCCTTGTGCTCTCCGTGCGGCGCTGAGTCTGGGCGGCCAAGCACCCGCTGCTGGAGCCCTGCACTTGCCCTCCCCTCCCCTCTACGAGAGGCCTCACTGCTGGAGGGCTTGGCAGTGTGCAAGCCACCGGCTCCTAAGCCTTCCCCAAGGACGCCCGGGGCCTAGATGCAAAGGCAAGGCAGGAGTGGAGCTGAGGCCAGGAAGGCGCCAGGGGCCTCTCCCAGCATCGCACAGCCTGCTCCTTCCCGGGCAGCAAGCCTAGCAGCGAGGCAAGCCTGGGCAAGTCTCGCCCAGGGCAGAGCAGCCTCGCGCAAGGCACTTGACTGGATCCGGCCTCTGAGCAGAGCTGGAGCTCCGCCGTCCTGGAGGCACACTCGGCTCGGCCCAAGCAGGGATTGCAGCTGCACGCGGCTTGGCTCCCTCGACTCTTCCCAAGGAGGCTCGCTTCCAAGCGGACCGTGCACTTGGCTTCCAGGCAGGGACGCCCCGCGCCTCCTGCAGGTCTTGGCACAGGGGCTGCTTCCCCTGAGCGGAGGCTGTGGGCGGCAGCCCAGACACGCAGGGGCAGGCCCCAACCACCTGCCCACGTCTCTGCTGGTGGGGAGAGCACTAGGGAAATGACGTCTGTCAGGCACCTTCTGGGCGCTCACGGAGTCAGCCTCCGGGTGTGTGGGGCTGCAGACCACAGCCGGGGGCCCTGGGGAAGCCTGGTGCTCTCCGTGCTGTGCTGAGTCTGGGCGGCCAAGCGACCGCTGGAGGAGCCCTGCACTTGCCATTCCCTTCCCTATGACAGAGCTCTCGCGGCTGGAGGGCTTGGCAGCGTGCACCCCACCGGCCCCTAAGCCCTCCGCAAGGACGCCTGGGGACTAGGTGCAAAGGCAAGGCAGGAGTGGAGCTGAGGCCAGGAAGGCGCCAGGAGCGTCTGCCTGTCTGGCGCAGCCTGCTCCTTCCCGGGCAGGAAGCCTAGCAGCGAGGCAAGTCTGGGCAAGGCTCGCCCAGGGCAGAGCAGCCTCACGCCAGCCACTCTGCCAGATCGGGCCTCTGAGCAGAGCTGGAGCTCTGCCGTACTGGAGGCTCACTGGGCTCCGCCCAAGGAGTGAGTGCAGACGCACGCAGCTGCGCTGCCTCCTCTTCTCCCGAGGAGGCTCGCTTCCCGCATGCTGTGCACTAGGCTTCCAGGCGGGGGCGCCCCGCGCCCCCTACAGGTCTTGGCTCAGGGGCTGCTTCCCTGGAGCTGGGGCTGCCGGCGGGAGCCCAGACACGCAGGGGCAGGCCCCACCACCTGCACACGTCTCTGCTGGGGAGCAGAGCGCTAGGGACATGACGTCTGTCAGGCACCTTCTGGGCGCCCACGGAGTCAGCCTCCGGGAGTGTGGGGCTGCAGACCACAGCCAGGGGACCTGGGAGCCTTGTGCTCTCCGTGCGGCGCTGAGTCTGGGCGGCCAAGCACCCGCTGGTGGAGCCCTGCACTTGCCCTCCCCTCCCCTCTACGAGAGGCCTCACTGCTGGAGGGCTTGGCAGTGTGCAAGCCACCGGCTCCTAAGCCTTCCCCAAGGACGCCCGGGGCCTAGATGCAAAGGCAAGGCAGGAGTGGAGCTGAGGCCAGGAAGGCGCCAGGGGCCTCTCCCAGCATCGCACAGCCTGCTCCTTCCCGGGCAGCAAGCCTAGCAGCGAGGCAAGCCTGGGCAAGTCTCGCCCAGGGCAGAGCAGCCTCGCGCAAGGCACTTGACTGGATCCGGCCTCTGAGCAGAGCTGGAGCTCTGCCGTCCTGGAGGCACACTCGGCTCGGCCCAAGCAGGGATTGCAGCTGCACGCGGCTTGGCTCCCTCGACTCTTCCCAAGGAGGCTCGCTTCCAAGCGGACCGTGCACTTGGCTTCCAGGCAGGGACGCCCCGCGCCTCCTGCAGGTCTTGGCACAGGGGCTGCTTCCCCTGAGCGGAGGCTGTGGGCGGCAGCCCAGACACGCAGGGGCAGGCCCCAACCACCTGCCCACGTCTCTGCTGGTGGGGAGAGCACTAGGGAAATGACGTCTGTCAGGCACCTTCTGGGCGCTCACGGAGTCAGCCTCCGGGTGTGTGGGGCTGCAGACCACAGCCGGGGGCCCTGGGGAAGCCTGGTGCTCTCCGTGCTGTGCTGAGTCTGGGCGGCCAAGCGACCGCTGGAGGAGCCCTGCACTTGCCATTCCCTTCCCTATGACAGAGCTCTCGCGGCTGGAGGGCTTGGCAGCGTGCACCCCACCGGCCCCTAAGCCCTCCGCAAGGACGCCTGGGGACTAGGTGCAAAGGCAAGGCAGGAGTGGAGCTGAGGCCAGGAAGGCGCCAGGAGCGTCTGCCTGTCTGGCGCAGCCTGCTCCTTCCCGCTTCCCGGCAGGAAGCCTAGCAGCGAGGCAAGTCTGGGCAAGGCTCGCCCAGGGCAGAGCAGCCTCACGCCAGCCACTCTGCCAGATCGGGCCTCTGAGCAGAGCTGGAGCTCTGCCGTACTGGAGGCTCACTGGGCTCCGCCCAAGGAGTGAGTGCAGACGCACGCAGCTGCGCTGCCTCCTCTTCTCCCGAGGAGGCTCGCTTCCCGCATGCTGTGCACTAGGCTTCCAGGCGGGGGCGCCCCGCGCCCCCTACAGGTCTTGGCTCAGGGGCTGCTTCCCTGGAGCTGGGGCTGCCGGCGGAGCCCAGACACGCAGGGGAAGGCCCCACCACCTGCACACGTCTCTGCTGGGGAGCAGAGCGCTAGGGACATGACGTCTGTCAGGCACCTTCTGGGCGCCCACGGAGTCAGCCTCCGGGAGTGTGGGGCTGCAGACCACAGCCAGGGGACCTGGGAGCCTTGTGCTCTCCGTGCGGCGCTGAGTCTGGGCGGCCAAGCACCCGCTGGTGGAGCCCTGCACTTGCCCTCCCCTCCCCTCTACGAGAGGCCTCACTGCTGGAGGGCTTGGCAGTGTGCAAGCCACCGGCTCCTAAGCCTTCCCCAAGGACGCCCGGGGCCTAGATGCAAAGGCAAGGCAGGAGTGGAGCTGAGGCCAGGAAGGCGCCAGGGGCCTCTCCCAGCATCGCACAGCCTGCTCCTTCCCGGGCAGCAAGCCTAGCAGCGAGGCAAGCCTGGGCAAGTCTCGCCCAGGGCAGAGCAGCCTCGCGCAAGGCACTTGACTGGATCCGGCCTCTGAGCAGAGCTGGAGCTCCGCCGTCCTGGAGGCACACTCGGCTCGGCCCAAGCAGGGATTGCAGCTGCACGCGGCTTGGCTCCCTCGACTCTTCCCAAGGAGGCTCGCTTCCAAGCGGACCGTGCACTTGGCTTCCAGGCAGGGACGCCCCGCGCCTCCTGCAGGTCTTGGCACAGGGGCTGCTTCCCCTGAGCGGAGGCTGTGGGCGGCAGCCCAGACACGCAGGGGCAGGCCCAACCACCTGCCCACGTCTCTGCTGGTGGGGAGAGCACTAGGGAAATGACGTCTGTCAGGCACCTTCTGGGCGCTCACGGAGTCAGCCTCCGGGTGTGTGGGGCTGCAGACCACAGCCGGGGGCCCTGGGGAAGCCTGGTGCTCTCCGTGCTGTGCTGAGTCTGGGCGGCCAAGCGACCGCTGGAGGAGCCCTGCACTTGCCATTCCCTTCCCTATGACAGAGCTCTCGCGGCTGGAGGGCTTGGCAGCGTGCACCCACCGGCCCCTAAGCCCTCCGCAAGGACGCCTGGGGACTAGGTGCAAAGGCAAGGCAGGAGTGGAGCTGAGGCCAGGAAGGCGCCAGGAGCGTCTGCCTGTCTGGCGCAGCCTGCTCCTTCCCGGGCAGGAAGCCTAGCAGCGAGGCAAGTCTGGGCAAGGCTCGCCCAGGGCAGAGCAGCCTCACGCCAGCCACTCTGCCAGATCGGGCCTCTGAGCAGAGCTGGAGCTCTGCCGTACTGGAGGCTCACTGGGCTCCGCCCAAGGAGTGAGTGCAGACGCACGCAGCTGGGCTGCCTCCTCTTCTCCCGAGGAGGCTCGCTTCCCGCATGCTGTGCACTAGGCTTCCAGGCGGGGGCGCCCCGCGCCCCCTACAGGTCTTGGCTCAGGGGCTGCTTCCCTGGAGCTGGGGCTGCGGGCGGGAGCCCAGACACGCAGGGGCAGGCCCCACCACCTGCACACGTCTCTGCTGGGGAGCAGAGCGCTAGGGACATGACGTCTGTCAGGCACCTTCTGGGCGCCCACGGAGTCAGCCTCCGGGAGTGTGGGGCTGCAGACCACAGCCAGGGGACCTGGGAGCCTTGTGCTCTCCGTGCGGCGCTGAGTCTGGGCGGCCAAGCGACCGCTGGTGGAGCCCTGCACTTGCCCTCCCCTCCCCTCTACGAGAGGCCTCACTGCTGGAGGGCTTGGCAGTGTGCAAGCCACCGGCTCCTAAGCCTTCCCCAAGGACGCCCGGGGCCTAGATGCAAAGGCAAGGCAGGAGTGGAGCTGAGGCCAGGAAGGCGCCAGGGGCCTCTCCCAGCATCGCACAGCCTGCTCCTTCCCGGGCAGCAAGCCTAGCAGCGAGGCAAGCCTGGGCAAGTCTCGCCCAGGGCAGAGCAGCCTCGCGCAAGGCACTTGACTGGATCCGGCCTCTGAGCAGAGCTGGAGCTCCGCCGTCCTGGAGGCACACTCGGCTCGGCCCAAGCAGGGATTGCAGCTGCACGCGGCTTGGCTCCCTCGACTCTTCCCAAGGAGGCTCGCTTCCAAGCGGACCGTGCACTTGGCTTCCAGGCAGGGACGCCCCGCGCCTCCTGCAGGTCTTGGCACAGGGGCTGCTTCCCCTGAGCGGAGGCTGTGGGCGGCAGCCCAGACACGCAGGGGCAGGCCCAACCACCTGCCCACGTCTCTGCTGGTGGGGAGAGCACTAGGGAAATGACGTCTGTCAGGCACCTTCTGGGCGCTCACGGAGTCAGCCTCCGGGTGTGTGGGGCTGCAGACCACAGCCGGGGGCCCTGGGGAAGCCTGGTGCTCTCCGTGCTGTGCTGAGTCTGGGCGGCCAAGCGACCGCTGGAGGAGCCCTGCACTTGCCATTCCCTTCCCTATGACAGAGCTCTCGCGGCTGGAGGGCTTGGCAGCGTGCACCCCACCGGCCCCTAAGCCCTCCGCAAGGACGCCTGGGGACTAGGTGCAAAGGCAAGGCAGGAGTGGAGCTGAGGCCAGGAAGGCGCCAGGAGCGTCTGCCTGTCTGGCGCAGCCTGCTCCTTCCCGGGCAGGAAGCCTAGCAGCGAGGCAAGTCTGGGCAAGGCTCGCCCAGGGCAGAGCAGCCTCACGCCAGCCACTCTGCCAGATCGGGCCTCTGAGCAGAGCTGGAGCTCTGCCGTACTGGAGGCTCACTGGGCTCCGCCCAAGGAGTGAGTGCAGACGCACGCAGCTGGGCTGCCTCCTCTTCTCCCGAGGAGGCTCGCTTCCCGCATGCTGTGCACTAGGCTTCCAGGCGGGGGCGCCCCGCGCCCCCTACAGGTCTTGGCTCAGGGGCTGCTTCCCTGGAGCTGGGGCTGCCGGCGGGAGCCCAGACACGCAGGGGCAGGCCCCACCACCTGCACACGTCTCTGCTGGGGAGCAGAGCGCTAGGGACATGACGTCTGTCAGGCACCTTCTGGGCGCCCACGGAGTCAGCCTCCGGGAGTGTGGGGCTGCAGACCACAGCCAGGGGACCTGGGAGCCTTGTGCTCTCCGTGCGGCGCTGAGTCTGGGCGGCCAAGCGACCGCTGGTGGAGCCCTGCACTTGCCCTCCCCTCCCCTCTACGAGAGGCCTCACTGCTGGAGGGCTTGGCAGTGTGCAAGCCACCGGCTCCTAAGCCTTCCCCAAGGACGCCCGGGGCCTAGATGCAAAGGCAAGGCAGGAGTGGAGCTGAGGCCAGGAAGGCGCCAGGGGCCTCTCCCAGCATCGCACAGCCTGCTCCTTCCCGGGCAGCAAGCCTAGCAGCGAGGCAAGCCTGGGCAAGTCTCGCCCAGGGCAGAGCAGCCTCGCGCAAGGCACTTGACTGGATCCGGCCTCTGAGCAGAGCTGGAGCTCCGCCGTCCTGGAGGCACACTCGGCTCGGCCCAAGCAGGGATTGCAGCTGCACGCGGCTTGGCTCCCTCGACTCTTCCCAAGGAGGCTCGCTTCCAAGCGGACCGTGCACTTGGCTTCCAGGCAGGGACGCCCCGCGCCTCCTGCAGGTCTTGGCACAGGGGCTGCTTCCCCTGAGCGGAGGCTGTGGGCGGCAGCCCAGACACGCAGGGGCAGGCCCCAACCACCTGCCCACGTCTCTGCTGGTGGGGAGAGCACCAGGGAAATGACGTCTGTCAGGCACCTTCTGGGCGCTCACGGAGTCAGCCTCCGGGTGTGTGGGGCTGCAGACCACAGCCGGGGGCCCTGGGGAAGCCTGGTGCTCTCCGTGCTGTGCTGAGTCTGGGCGGCCAAGCGACCGCTGGAGGAGCCCTGCACTTGCCATTCCCTTCCCTATGACAGAGCTCTCGCGGCTGGAGGGCTTGGCAGCGTGCACCCCACCGGCCCCTAAGCCCTCCGCAAGGACGCCTGGGGACTAGGTGCAAAGGCAAGGCAGGAGTGGAGCTGAGGCCAGGAAGGCGCCAGGAGCGTCTGCCTGTCTGGCGCAGCCTGCTCCTTCCCGGGCAGGAAGCCTAGCAGCGAGGCAAGTCTGGGCAAGGCTCGCCCAGGGCAGAGCAGCCTCACGCCAGCCACTCTGCCAGATCGGGCCTCTGAGCAGAGCTGGAGCTCTGCCGTACTGGAGGCTCACTGGGCTCCGCCCAAGGAGTGAGTGCAGACGCACGCAGCTGGGCTGCCTCCTCTTCTCCCGAGGAGGCTCGCTTCCCGCATGCTGTGCACTAGGCTTCCAGGCGGGGGCGCCCCGCGCCCCCTACAGGTCTTGGCTCAGGGGCTGCTTCCCTGGAGCTGGGGCTGCCGGCGGGAGCCCAGACACGCAGGGGCAGGCCCCACCACCTGCACACGTCTCTGCTGGGGAGCAGAGCGCTAGGGACATGACGTCTGTCAGGCACCTTCTGGGCGCCCACGGAGTCAGCCTCCGGGAGTGTGGGGCTGCAGACCACAGCCAGGGGACCTGGGAGCCTTGTGCTCTCCGTGCGGCGCTGAGTCTGGGCGGCCAAGCGACCGCTGGTGGAGCCCTGCACTTGCCCTCCCCTCCCCTCTACGAGAGGCCTCACTGCTGGAGGGCTTGGCAGTGTGCAAGCCACCGGCTCCTAAGCCTTCCCCAAGGACGCCCGGGGCCTAGATGCAAAGGCAAGGCAGGAGTGGAGCTGAGGCCAGGAAGGCGCCAGGGGCCTCTCCCAGCATCGCACAGCCTGCTCCTTCCCGGGCAGCAAGCCTAGCAGCGAGGCAAGCCTGGGCAAGTCTCGCCCAGGGCAGAGCAGCCTCGCGCAAGGCACTTGACTGGATCCGGCCTCTGAGCAGAGCTGGAGCTCTGCCGTCCTGGAGGCACACTCGGCTCGGCCCAAGCAGGGATTGCAGCTGCACGCGGCTTGGCTCCCTCGACTCTTCCCAAGGAGGCTCGCTTCCAAGCGGACCGTGCACTTGGCTTCCAGGCAGGGACGCCCCGCGCCTCCTGCAGGTCTTGGCACAGGGGCTGCTTCCCCTGAGCGGAGGCTGTGGGCGGCAGCCCAGACACGCAGGGGCAGGCCCCAACCACCTGCCCACGTCTCTGCTGGTGGGGAGAGCACCAGGGAAATGACGTCTGTCAGGCACCTTCTGGGCGCTCACGGAGTCAGCCTCCGGGTGTGTGGGGCTGCAGACCACAGCCGGGGGCCCTGGGGAAGCCTGGTGCTCTCCGTGCTGTGCTGAGTCTGGGCGGCCAAGCGACCGCTGGAGGAGCCCTGCACTTGCCATTCCCTTCCCTATGACAGAGCTCTCGCGGCTGGAGGGCTTGGCAGCGTGCACCCCACCGGCCCCTAAGCCCTCCGCAAGGACGCCTGGGGACTAGGTGCAAAGGCAAGGCAGGAGTGGAGCTGAGGCCAGGAAGGCGCCAGGAGCGTCTGCCTGTCTGGCGCAGCCTGCTCCTTCCCGGGCAGGAAGCCTAGCAGCGAGGCAAGTCTGGGCAAGGCTCGCCCAGGGCAGAGCAGCCTCACGCCAGCCACTCTGCCAGATCGGGCCTCTGAGCAGAGCTGGAGCTCTGCCGTACTGGAGGCTCACTGGGCTCCGCCCAAGGAGTGAGTGCAGACGCACGCAGCTGGGCTGCCTCCTCTTCTCCCGAGGAGGCTCGCTTCCCGCATGCTGTGCACTAGGCTTCCAGGCGGGGGCGCCCCGCGCCCCCTACAGGTCTTGGCTCAGGGGCTGCTTCCCTGGAGCTGGGGCTGCCGGCGGGAGCCCAGACACGCAGGGGCAGGCCCCACCACCTGCACACGTCTCTGCTGGGGAGCAGAGCGCTAGGGACATGACGTCTGTCAGGCACCTTCTGGGCGCCCACGGAGTCAGCCTCCGGGAGTGTGGGGCTGCAGACCACAGCCAGGGGACCTGGGAGCCTTGTGCTCTCCGTGCGGCGCTGAGTCTGGGCGGCCAAGCGACCGCTGGTGGAGCCCTGCACTTGCCCTCCCCTCCCCTCTACGAGAGGCCTCACTGCTGGAGGGCTTGGCAGTGTGCAAGCCACCGGCTCCTAAGCCTTCCCCAAGAGGACGCCCGGGGCCTAGATGCAAAGGCAAGGCAGGAGTGGAGCTGAGGCCAGGAAGGCGCCAGGGGCCTCTCCCAGCATCGCACAGCCTGCTCCTTCCCGGGCAGCAAGCCTAGCAGCGAGGCAAGCCTGGGCAAGTCTCGCCCAGGGCAGAGCAGCTCGCGCAAGGCACTTGACTGGATCCGGCCTCTGAGCAGAGCTGGAGCTCCGCCGTCCTGGAGGCACACTCGGCTCGGCCCAAGCAGGGATTGCAGCTGCACGCGGCTTGGCTCCCTCGACTCTTCCCAAGGAGGCTCGCTTCCAAGCGGACCGTGCACTTGGCTTCCAGGCAGGGACGCCCCGCGCCTCCTGCAGGTCTTGGCACAGGGGCTGCTTCCCCTGAGCGGAGGCTGTGGGCGGCAGCCCAGACACGCAGGGGCAGGCCCCAACCACCTGCCCACGTCTCTGCTGGTGGGGAGAGCACTAGGGAAATGACGTCTGTCAGGCACCTTCTGGGCGCTCACAGAGTCAGCCTCCGGGTGTGTGGGGCTGCAGACCACAGCCGGGGGCCCTGGGGAAGCCTGGTGCTCTCCGTGCTGTGCTGAGTCTGGGCGGCCAAGCGACCGCTGGAGGAGCCCTGCACTTGCCATTCCCTTCCCTATGACAGAGCTCTCGCGGCTGGAGGGCTTGGCAGCGTGCACCCACCGGCCCCTAAGCCCTCCGCAAGGACGCCTGGGGACTAGGTGCAAAGGCAAGGCAGGAGTGGAGCTGAGGCCAGGAAGGCGCCAGGAGCGTCTGCCTGTCTGGCGCAGCCTGCTCCTTCCCGGGCAGGAAGCCTAGCAGCGAGGCAAGTCTGGGCAAGGCTCGCCCAGGGCAGAGCAGCCTCACGCCAGCCACTCTGCCAGATCGGGCCTCTGAGCAGAGCTGGAGCTCTGCCGTACTGGAGGCTCACTGGGCTCCGCCCAAGGAGTGAGTGCAGACGCACGCAGCTGGGCTGCCTCCTCTTCTCCCGAGGAGGCTCGCTTCCCGCATGCTGTGCACTAGGCTTCCAGGCGGGGGCGCCCCGCGCCCCCTACAGGTCTTGGCTCAGGGGCTGCTTCCCTGGAGCTGGGGCTGCCGGCGGGAGCCCAGACACGCAGGGGCAGGCCCCACCACCTGCACACGTCTCTGCTGGGGAGCAGAGCGCTAGGGACATGACGTCTGTCAGGCACCTTCTGGGCGCCCACGGAGTCAGCCTCCGGGAGTGTGGGGCTGCAGACCACAGCCAGGGGACCTGGGAGCCTTGTGCTCTCCGTGCGGCGCTGAGTCTGGGCGGCCAAGCGACCGCTGGTGGAGCCCTGCACTTGCCCTCCCCTCCCCTCTACGAGAGGCCTCACTGCTGGAGGGCTTGGCAGTGTGCAAGCCACCGGCTCCTAAGCCTTCCCCAAGGACGCCCGGGGCCTAGATGCAAAGGCAAGGCAGGAGTGGAGCTGAGGCCAGGAAGGCGCCAGGGGCCTCTCCCAGCATCGCACAGCCTGCTCCTTCCCGGGCAGCAAGCCTAGCAGCGAGGCAAGCCTGGGCAAGTCTCGCCCAGGGCAGAGCAGCCTCGCGCAAGGCACTTGACTGGATCCGGCCTCTGAGCAGAGCTGGAGCTCCGCCGTCCTGGAGGCACACTCGGCTCGGCCCAAGCAGGGATTGCAGCTGCACGCGGCTTGGCTCCCTCGACTCTTCCCAAGGAGGCTCGCTTCCAAGCGGACCGTGCACTTGGCTTCCAGGCAGGGACGCCCCGCGCCTCCTGCAGGTCTTGGCACAGGGGCTGCTTCCCCTGAGCGGAGGCTGTGGGCGGCAGCCCAGACACGCAGGGGCAGGCCCCAACCACCTGCCCACGTCTCTGCTGGTGGGGAGAGCACTAGGGAAATGACGTCTGTCAGGCACCTTCTGGGCGCTCACGGAGTCAGCCTCCGGGTGTGTGGGGCTGCAGACCACAGCCGGGGGCCCTGGGGAAGCCTGGTGCTCTCCGTGCTGTGCTGAGTCTGGGCGGCCAAGCGACCGCTGGAGGAGCCCTGCACTTGCCATTCCCTTCCCTATGACAGAGCTCTCGCGGCTGGAGGGCTTGGCAGCGTGCACCCCACCGGCCCCTAAGCCCTCCGCAAGGACGCCTGGGGACTAGGTGCAAAGGCAAGGCAGGAGTGGAGCTGAGGCCAGGAAGGCGCCAGGAGCGTCTGCCTGTCTGGCGCAGCCTGCTCCTTCCCGGGCAGGAAGCCTAGCAGCGAGGCAAGTCTGGGCAAGGCTCGCCCAGGGCAGAGCAGCCTCACGCCAGCCACTCTGCCAGATCGGGCCTCTGAGCAGAGCTGGAGCTCTGCCGTACTGGAGGCTCACTGGGCTCCGCCCAAGGAGTGAGTGCAGACGCACGCAGCTGCGCTGCCTCCTCTTCTCCCGAGGAGGCTCGCTTCCCGCATGCTGTGCACTAGGCTTCCAGGCGGGGGCGCCCCGCGCCCCCTACAGGTCTTGGCTCAGGGGCTGCTTCCCTGGAGCTGGGGCTGCCGGCGGGAGCCCAGACACGCAGGGGCAGGCCCCACCACCTGCACACGTCTCTGCTGGGGAGCAGAGCGCTAGGGACATGACGTCTGTCAGGCACCTTCTGGGCGCCCACGGAGTCAGCCTCCGGGAGTGTGGGGCTGCAGACCACAGCCAGGGGACCTGGGAGCCTTGTGCTCTCCGTGCGGCGCTGAGTCTGGGCGGCCAAGCGACCGCTGGTGGAGCCCTGCACTTGCCCTCCCCTCCCCTCTACGAGAGGCCTCACTGCTGGAGGGCTTGGCAGTGTGCAAGCCACCGGCTCCTAAGCCTTCCCCAAGGACGCCCGGGGCCTAGATGCAAAGGCAAGGCAGGAGTGGAGCTGAGGCCAGGAAGGCGCCAGGGGCCTCTCCCAGCATCGCACAGCCTGCTCCTTCCCGGGCAGCAAGCCTAGCAGCGAGGCAAGCCTGGGCAAGTCTCGCCCAGGGCAGAGCAGCCTCGCGCAAGGCACTTGACTGGATCCGGCCTCTGAGCAGAGCTGGAGCTCCGCCGTCCTGGAGGCACACTCGGCTCGGCCCAAGCAGGGATTGCAGCTGCACGCGGCTTGGCTCCCTCGACTCTTCCCAAGGAGGCTCGCTTCCAAGCGGACCGTGCACTTGGCTTCCAGGCAGGGACGCCCCGCGCCTCCTGCAGGTCTTGGCACAGGGGCTGCTTCCCCTGAGCGGAGGCTGTGGGCGGCAGCCCAGACACGCAGGGGCAGGCCCCAACCACCTGCCCACGTCTCTGCTGGTGGGGAGAGCACTAGGGAAATGACGTCTGTCAGGCACCTTCTGGGCGCTCACGGAGTCAGCCTCCGGGTGTGTGGGGCTGCAGACCACAGCCGGGGGCCCTGGGGAAGCCTGGTGCTCTCCGTGCTGTGCTGAGTCTGGGCGGCCAAGCGACCGCTGGAGGAGCCCTGCACTTGCCATTCCCTTCCCTATGACAGAGCTCTCGCGGCTGGAGGGCTTGGCAGCGTGCACCCCACCGGCCCCTAAGCCCTCCGCAAGGACGCCTGGGGACTAGGTGCAAAGGCAAGGCAGGAGTGGAGCTGAGGCCAGGAAGGCGCCAGGAGCGTCTGCCTGTCTGGCGCAGCCTGCTCCTTCCCGGGCAGGAAGCCTAGCAGCGAGGCAAGTCTGGGCAAGGCTCGCCCAGGGCAGAGCAGCCTCACGCCAGCCACTCTGCCAGATCGGGCCTCTGAGCAGAGCTGGAGCTCTGCCGTACTGGAGGCTCACTGGGCTCCGCCCAAGGAGTGAGTGCAGACGCACGCAGCTGGGCTGCCTCCTCTTCTCCCGAGGAGGCTCGCTTCCCGCCTGCTGTGCACTAGGCTTCCAGGCGGGGGCGCCCCGCGCCCCCTACAGGTCTTGGCTCAGGGGCTGCTTCCCTGGAGCTGGGGCTGCCGGCGGGAGCCCAGACACGCAGGGGCAGGCCCCACCACCTGCACACGTCTCTGCTGGGGAGCAGAGCGCTAGGGACATGACGTCTGTCAGGCACCTTCTGGGCGCCCACGGAGTCAGCCTCCGGGAGTGTGGGGCTGCAGACCACAGCCAGGGGACCTGGGAGCCTTGTGCTCTCCGTGCGGCGCTGAGTCTGGGCGGCCAAGCGACCGCTGGTGGAGCCCTGCACTTGCCCTCCCCTCCCCTCTACGAGAGGCCTCACTGCTGGAGGGCTTGGCAGTGTGCAAGCCACCGGCTCCTAAGCCTTCCCCAAGGACGCCCGGGGCCTAGATGCAAAGGCAAGGCAGGAGTGGAGCTGAGGCCAGGAAGGCGCCAGGGGCCTCTCCCAGCATCGCACAGCCTGCTCCTTCCCGGGCAGCAAGCCTAGCAGCGAGGCAAGCCTGGGCAAGTCTCGCCCAGGGCAGAGCAGCCTCGCGCAAGGCACTTGACTGGATCCGGCCTCTGAGCAGAGCTGGAGCTCCGCCGTCCTGGAGGCACACTCGGCTCGGCCCAAGCAGGGATTGCAGCTGCACGCGGCTTGGCTCCCTCGACTCTTCCCAAGGAGGCTCGCTTCCAAGCGGACCGTGCACTTGGCTTCCAGGCAGGGACGCCCCGCGCCTCCTGCAGGTCTTGGCACAGGGGCTGCTTCCCCTGAGCGGAGGCTGTGGGCGGCAGCCCAGACACGCAGGGGCAGGCCCCAACCACCTGCCCACGTCTCTGCTGGTGGGGAGAGCACTAGGGAAATGACGTCTGTCAGGCACCTTCTGGGCGCTCACGGAGTCAGCCTCCGGGTGTGTGGGGCTGCAGACCACAGCCGGGGGCCCTGGGGAAGCCTGGTGCTCTCCGTGCTGTGCTGAGTCTGGGCGGCCAAGCGACCGCTGGAGGAGCCCTGCACTTGCCATTCCCTTCCCTATGACAGAGCTCTCGCGGCTGGAGGGCTTGGCAGCGTGCACCCCACCGGCCCCTAAGCCCTCCGCAAGGACGCCTGGGGACTAGGTGCAAAGGCAAGGCAGGAGTGGAGCTGAGGCCAGGAAGGCGCCAGGAGCGTCTGCCTGTCTGGCGCAGCCTGCTCCTTCCCGGGCAGGAAGCCTAGCAGCGAGGCAAGTCTGGGCAAGGCTCGCCCAGGGCAGAGCAGCCTCACGCCAGCCACTCTGCCAGATCGGGCCTCTGAGCAGAGCTGGAGCTCTGCCGTACTGGAGGCTCACTGGGCTCCGCCCAAGGAGTGAGTGCAGACGCACGCAGCTGGGCTGCCTCCTCTTCTCCCGAGGAGGCTCGCTTCCCGCATGCTGTGCACTAGGCTTCCAGGCGGGGGCGCCCCGCGCCCCCTACAGGTCTTGGCTCAGGGGCTGCTTCCCTGGAGCTGGGGCTGCCGGCGGGAGCCCAGACACGCAGGGGCAGGCCCCACCACCTGCACACGTCTCTGCTGGGGAGCAGAGCGCTAGGGACATGACGTCTGTCAGGCACCTTCTGGGCGCCCACGGAGTCAGCCTCCGGGAGTGTGGGGCTGCAGACCACAGCCAGGGGACCTGGGAGCCTTGTGCTCTCCGTGCGGCGCTGAGTCTGGGCGGCCAAGCGACCGCTGGTGGAGCCCTGCACTTGCCCTCCCCTCCCCTCTACGAGAGGCCTCACTGCTGGAGGGCTTGGCAGTGTGCAAGCCACCGGCTCCTAAGCCTTCCCCAAGGACGCCCGGGGCCTAGATGCAAAGGCAAGGCAGGAGTGGAGCTGAGGCCAGGAAGGCGCCAGGGGCCTCTCCCAGCATCGCACAGCCTGCTCCTTCCCGGGCAGCAAGCCTAGCAGCGAGGCAAGCCTGGGCAAGTCTCGCCCAGGGCAGAGCAGCCTCGCGCAAGGCACTTGACTGGATCCGGCCTCTGAGCAGAGCTGGAGCTCCGCCGTCCTGGAGGCACACTCGGCTCGGCCCAAGCAGGGATTGCAGCTGCACGCGGCTTGGCTCCCTCGACTCTTCCCAAGGAGGCTCGCTTCCAAGCGGACCGTGCACTTGGCTTCCAGGCAGGGACGCCCCGCGCCTCCTGCAGGTCTTGGCACAGGGGCTGCTTCCCCTGAGCGGAGGCTGTGGGCGGCAGCCCAGACACGCAGGGGCAGGCCCCAACCACCTGCCCACGTCTCTGCTGGTGGGGAGAGCACTAGGGAAATGACGTCTGTCAGGCACCTTCTGGGCGCTCACGGAGTCAGCCTCCGGGTGTGTGGGGCTGCAGACCACAGCCGGGGGCCCTGGGGAAGCCTGGTGCTCTCCGTGCTGTGCTGAGTCTGGGCGGCCAAGCGACCGCTGGAGGAGCCCTGCACTTGCCATTCCCTTCCCTATGACAGAGCTCTCGCGGCTGGAGGGCTTGGCAGCGTGCACCCCACCGGCCCCTAAGCCCTCCGCAAGGACGCCTGGGGACTAGGTGCAAAGGCAAGGCAGGAGTGGAGCTGAGGCCAGGAAGGCGCCAGGAGCGTCTGCCTGTCTGGCGCAGCCTGCTCCTTCCCGGGCAGGAAGCCTAGCAGCGAGGCAAGTCTGGGCAAGGCTCGCCCAGGGCAGAGCAGCCTCACGCCAGCCACTCTGCCAGATCGGGCCTCTGAGCAGAGCTGGAGCTCTGCCGTACTGGAGGCTCACTGGGCTCCGCCCAAGGAGTGAGTGCAGACGCACGCAGCTGGGCTGCCTCCTCTTCTCCCGAGGAGGCTCGCTTCCCGCATGCTGTGCACTAGGCTTCCAGGCGGGGGCGCCCCGCGCCCCCTACAGGTCTTGGCTCAGGGGCTGCTTCCCTGGAGCTGGGGCTGCCGGCGGGAGCCCAGACACGCAGGGGCAGGCCCCACCACCTGCACACGTCTCTGCTGGGGAGCAGAGCGCTAGGGACATGACGTCTGTCAGGCACCTTCTGGGCGCCCACGGAGTCAGCCTCCGGGAGTGTGGGGCTGCAGACCACAGCCAGGGGACCTGGGAGCCTTGTGCTCTCCGTGCGGCGCTGAGTCTGGGCGGCCAAGCGACCGCTGGTGGAGCCCTGCACTTGCCCTCCCCTCCCCTCTACGAGAGGCCTCACTGCTGGAGGGCTTGGCAGTGTGCAAGCCACCGGCTCCTAAGCCTTCCCCAAGGACGCCCGGGGCCTAGATGCAAAGGCAAGGCAGGAGTGGAGCTGAGGCCAGGAAGGCGCCAGGGGCCTCTCCCAGCATCGCACAGCCTGCTCCTTCCCGGGCAGCAAGCCTAGCAGCGAGGCAAGCCTGGGCAAGTCTCGCCCAGGGCAGAGCAGCCTCGCGCAAGGCACTTGACTGGATCCGGCCTCTGAGCAGAGCTGGAGCTCCGCCGTCCTGGAGGCACACTCGGCTCGGCCCAAGCAGGGATTGCAGCTGCACGCGGCTTGGCTCCCTCGACTCTTCCCAAGGAGGCTCGCTTCCAAGCGGACCGTGCACTTGGCTTCCAGGCAGGGACGCCCCGCGCCTCCTGCAGGTCTTGGCACAGGGGCTGCTTCCCCTGAGCGGAGGCTGTGGGCGGCAGCCCAGACACGCAGGGGCAGGCCCCAACCACCTGCCCACGTCTCTGCTGGTGGGGAGAGCACTAGGGAAATGACGTCTGTCAGGCACCTTCTGGGCGCTCACGGAGTCAGCCTCCGGGTGTGTGGGGCTGCAGACCACAGCCGGGGGCCCTGGGGAAGCCTGGTGCTCTCCGTGCTGTGCTGAGTCTGGGCGGCCAAGCGACCGCTGGAGGAGCCCTGCACTTGCCATTCCCTTCCCTATGACAGAGCTCTCGCGGCTGGAGGGCTTGGCAGCGTGCACCCCACCGGCCCCTAAGCCCTCCGCAAGGACGCCTGGGGACTAGGTGCAAAGGCAAGGCAGGAGTGGAGCTGAGGCCAGGAAGGCGCCAGGAGCGTCTGCCTGTCTGGCGCAGCCTGCTCCTTCCCGGGCAGGAAGCCTAGCAGCGAGGCAAGTCTGGGCAAGGCTCGCCCAGGGCAGAGCAGCCTCACGCCAGCCACTCTGCCAGATCGGGCCTCTGAGCAGAGCTGGAGCTCTGCCGTACTGGAGGCTCACTGGGCTCCGCCCAAGGAGTGAGTGCAGACGCACGCAGCTGGGCTGCCTCCTCTTCTCCCGAGGAGGCTCGCTTCCCGCATGCTGTGCACTAGGCTTCCAGGCGGGGGCGCCCCGCGCCCCCTACAGGTCTTGGCTCAGGGGCTGCTTCCCTGGAGCTGGGGCTGCCGGCGGGAGCCCAGACACGCAGGGGCAGGCCCCACCACCTGCACACGTCTCTGCTGGGGAGCAGAGCGCTAGGGACATGACGTCTGTCAGGCACCTTCTGGGCGCCCACGGAGTCAGCCTCCGGGAGTGTGGGGCTGCAGACCACAGCCAGGGGACCTGGGAGCCTTGTGCTCTCCGTGCGGCGCTGAGTCTGGGCGGCCAAGCGACCGCTGGTGGAGCCCTGCACTTGCCCTCCCCTCCCCTCTACGAGAGGCCTCACTGCTGGAGGGCTTGGCAGTGTGCAAGCCACCGGCTCCTAAGCCTTCCCCAAGGACGCCCGGGGCCTAGATGCAAAGGCAAGGCAGGAGTGGAGCTGAGGCCAGGAAGGCGCCAGGGGCCTCTCCCAGCATCGCACAGCCTGCTCCTTCCCGGGCAGCAAGCCTAGCAGCGAGGCAAGCCTGGGCAAGTCTCGCCCAGGGCAGAGCAGCCTCGCGCAAGGCACTTGACTGGATCCGGCCTCTGAGCAGAGCTGGAGCTCCGCCGTCCTGGAGGCACACTCGGCTCGGCCCAAGCAGGGATTGCAGCTGCACGCGGCTTGGCTCCCTCGACTCTTCCCAAGGAGGCTCGCTTCCAAGCGGACCGTGCACTTGGCTTCCAGGCAGGGACGCCCCGCGCCTCCTGCAGGTCTTGGCACAGGGGCTGCTTCCCCTGAGCGGAGGCTGTGGGCGGCAGCCCAGACACGCAGGGGCAGGCCCCAACCACCTGCCCACGTCTCTGCTGGTGGGGAGAGCACTAGGGAAATGACGTCTGTCAGGCACCTTCTGGGCGCTCACGGAGTCAGCCTCCGGGTGTGTGGGGCTGCAGACCACAGCCGGGGGCCCTGGGGAAGCCTGGTGCTCTCCGTGCTGTGCTGAGTCTGGGCGGCCAAGCGACCGCTGGAGGAGCCCTGCACTTGCCATTCCCTTCCCTATGACAGAGCTCTCGCGGCTGGAGGGCTTGGCAGCGTGCACCCCACCGGCCCCTAAGCCCTCCGCAAGGACGCCTGGGGACTAGGTGCAAAGGCAAGGCAGGAGTGGAGCTGAGGCCAGGAAGGCGCCAGGAGCGTCTGCCTGTCTGGCGCAGCCTGCTCCTTCCCGGGCAGGAAGCCTAGCAGCGAGGCAAGTCTGGGCAAGGCTCGCCCAGGGCAGAGCAGCCTCACGCCAGCCACTCTGCCAGATCGGGCCTCTGAGCAGAGCTGGAGCTCTGCCGTACTGGAGGCTCACTGGGCTCCGCCCAAGGAGTGAGTGCAGACGCACGCAGCTGGGCTGCCTCCTCTTCTCCCGAGGAGGCTCGCTTCCCGCATGCTGTGCACTAGGCTTCCAGGCGGGGGCGCCCCGCGCCCCCTACAGGTCTTGGCTCAGGGGCTGCTTCCCTGGAGCTGGGGCTGCCGGCGGGAGCCCAGACACGCAGGGGCAGGCCCCACCACCTGCACACGTCTCTGCTGGGGAGCAGAGCGCTAGGGACATGACGTCTGTCAGGCACCTTCTGGGCGCCCACGGAGTCAGCCTCCGGGAGTGTGGGGCTGCAGACCACAGCCAGGGGACCTGGGAGCCTTGTGCTCTCCGTGCGGCGCTGAGTCTGGGCGGCCAAGCGACCGCTGGTGGAGCCCTGCACTTGCCCTCCCCTCCCCTCTACGAGAGGCCTCACTGCTGGAGGGCTTGGCAGTGTGCAAGCCACCGGCTCCTAAGCCTTCCCCAAGGACGCCCGGGGCCTAGATGCAAAGGCAAGGCAGGAGTGGAGCTGAGGCCAGGAAGGCGCCAGGGGCCTCTCCCAGCATCGCACAGCCTGCTCCTTCCCGGGCAGCAAGCCTAGCAGCGAGGCAAGCCTGGGCAAGTCTCGCCCAGGGCAGAGCAGCCTCGCGCAAGGCACTTGACTGGATCCGGCCTCTGAGCAGAGCTGGAGCTCCGCCGTCCTGGAGGCACACTCGGCTCGGCCCAAGCAGGGATTGCAGCTGCACGCGGCTTGGCTCCCTCGACTCTTCCCAAGGAGGCTCGCTTCCAAGCGGACCGTGCACTTGGCTTCCAGGCAGGGACGCCCCGCGCCTCCTGCAGGTCTTGGCACAGGGGCTGCTTCCCCTGAGCGGAGGCTGTGGGCGGCAGCCCAGACACGCAGGGGCAGGCCCCAACCACCTGCCCACGTCTCTGCTGGTGGGGAGAGCACTAGGGAAATGACGTCTGTCAGGCACCTTCTGGGCGCTCACGGAGTCAGCCTCCGGGTGTGTGGGGCTGCAGACCACAGCCGGGGGCCCTGGGGAAGCCTGGTGCTCTCCGTGCTGTGCTGAGTCTGGGCGGCCAAGCGACCGCTGGAGGAGCCCTGCACTTGCCATTCCCTTCCCTATGACAGAGCTCTCGCGGCTGGAGGGCTTGGCAGCGTGCACCCCACCGGCCCCTAAGCCCTCCGCAAGGACGCCTGGGGACTAGGTGCAAAGGCAAGGCAGGAGTGGAGCTGAGGCCAGGAAGGCGCCAGGAGCGTCTGCCTGTCTGGCGCAGCCTGCTCCTTCCCGGGCAGGAAGCCTAGCAGCGAGGCAAGTCTGGGCAAGGCTCGCCCAGGGCAGAGCAGCCTCACGCCAGCCACTCTGCCAGATCGGGCCTCTGAGCAGAGCTGGAGCTCTGCCGTACTGGAGGCTCACTGGGCTCCGCCCAAGGAGTGAGTGCAGACGCACGCAGCTGGGCTGCCTCCTCTTCTCCCGAGGAGGCTCGCTTCCCACATGCTGTGCACTAGGCTTCCAGGCGGGGGCGCCCCGCGCCCCCTACAGGTCTTGGCTCAGGGGCTGCTTCCCTGGAGCTGGGGCTGCCGGCGGGAGCCCAGACACGCAGGGGCAGGCCCCACCACCTGCACACGTCTCTGCTGGGGAGCAGAGCGCTAGGGACATGACGTCTGTCAGGCACCTTCTGGGCGCCCACGGAGTCAGCCTCCGGGAGTGTGGGGCTGCAGACCACAGCCAGGGGACCTGGGAGCCTTGTGCTCTCCGTGCGGCGCTGAGTCTGGGCGGCCAAGCGACCGCTGGTGGAGCCCTGCACTTGCCCTCCCCTCCCCTCTACGAGAGGCCTCACTGCTGGAGGGCTTGGCAGTGTGCAAGCCACCGGCTCCTAAGCCTTCCCCAAGGACGCCCGGGGCCTAGATGCAAAGGCAAGGCAGGAGTGGAGCTGAGGCCAGGAAGGCGCCAGGGGCCTCTCCCAGCATCGCACAGCCTGCTCCTTCCCGGGCAGCAAGCCTAGCAGCGAGGCAAGCCTGGGCAAGTCTCGCCCAGGGCAGAGCAGCCTCGCGCAAGGCACTTGACTGGATCCGGCCTCTGAGCAGAGCTGGAGCTCCGCCGTCCTGGAGGCACACTCGGCTCGGCCCAAGCAGGGATTGCAGCTGCACGCGGCTTGGCTCCCTCGACTCTTCCCAAGGAGGCTCGCTTCCAAGCGGACCGTGCACTTGGCTTCCAGGCAGGGACGCCCCGCGCCTCCTGCAGGTCTTGGCACAGGGGCTGCTTCCCCTGAGCGGAGGCTGTGGGCGGCAGCCCAGACACGCAGGGGCAGGCCCCAACCACCTGCCCACGTCTCTGCTGGTGGGGAGAGCACTAGGGAAATGACGTCTGTCAGGCACCTTCTGGGCGCTCACGGAGTCAGCCTCCGGGTGTGTGGGGCTGCAGACCACAGCCGGGGGCCCTGGGGAAGCCTGGTGCTCTCCGTGCTGTGCTGAGTCTGGGCGGCCAAGCAACCGCTGGAGGAGCCCTGCACTTGCCATTCCCTTCCCTATGACAGAGCTCTCGCGGCTGGAGGGCTTGGCAGCGTGCACCCCACCGGCCCCTAAGCCCTCCGCAAGGACGCCTGGGGACTAGGTGCAAAGGCAAGGCAGGAGTGGAGCTGAGGCCAGGAAGGCGCCAGGAGCGTCTGCCTGTCTGGCGCAGCCTGCTCCTTCCCGGGCAGGAAGCCTAGCAGCGAGGCAAGTCTGGGCAAGGCTCGCCCAGGGCAGAGCAGCCTCACGCCAGCCACTCTGCCAGATCGGGCCTCTGAGCAGAGCTGGAGCTCTGCCGTACTGGAGGCTCACTGGGCTCCGCCCAAGGAGTGAGTGCAGACGCACGCAGCTGGGCTGCCTCCTCTTCTCCCGAGGAGGCTCGCTTCCCACATGCTGTGCACTAGGCTTCCAGGCGGGGGCGCCCCGCGCCCCCTACAGGTCTTGGCTCAGGGGCTGCTTCCCTGGAGCTGGGGCTGCCGGCGGGAGCCCAGACACGCAGGGGCAGGCCCCACCACCTGCACACGTCTCTGCTGGGGAGCAGAGCGCTAGGGACATGACGTCTGTCAGGCACCTTCTGGGCGCCCACGGAGTCAGCCTCCGGGAGTGTGGGGCTGCAGACCACAGCCAGGGGACCTGGGAGCCTTGTGCTCTCCGTGCGGCGCTGAGTCTGGGCGGCCAAGCGACCGCTGGTGGAGCCCTGCACTTGCCCTCCCCTCCCCTCTACGAGAGGCCTCACTGCTGGAGGGCTTGGCAGTGTGCAAGCCACCGGCTCCTAAGCCTTCCCCAAGGACGCCCGGGGCCTAGATGCAAAGGCAAGGCAGGAGTGGAGCTGAGGCCAGGAAGGCGCCAGGGGCCTCTCCCAGCATCGCACAGCCTGCTCCTTCCCGGGCAGCAAGCCTAGCAGCGAGGCAAGCCTGGGCAAGTCTCGCCCAGGGCAGAGCAGCCTCGCGCAAGGCACTTGACTGGATCCGGCCTCTGAGCAGAGCTGGAGCTCCGCCGTCCTGGAGGCACACTCGGCTCGGCCCAAGCAGGGATTGCAGCTGCACGCGGCTTGGCTCCCTCGACTCTTCCCAAGGAGGCTCGCTTCCAAGCGGACCGTGCACTTGGCTTCCAGGCAGGGACGCCCCGCGCCTCCTGCAGGTCTTGGCACAGGGGCTGCTTCCCCTGAGCGGAGGCTGTGGGCGGCAGCCCAGACACGCAGGGGCAGGCCCCAACCACCTGCCCACGTCTCTGCTGGTGGGGAGAGCACTAGGGAAATGACGTCTGTCAGGCACCTTCTGGGCGCTCACGGAGTCAGCCTCCGGGTGTGTGGGGCTGCAGACCACAGCCGGGGGCCCTGGGGAAGCCTGGTGCTCTCCGTGCTGTGCTGAGTCTGGGCGGCCAAGCGACCGCTGGAGGAGCCCTGCACTTGCCATTCCCTTCCCTATGACAGAGCTCTCGCGGCTGGAGGGCTTGGCAGCGTGCACCCCACCGGCCCCTAAGCCCTCCGCAAGGACGCCTGGGGACTAGGTGCAAAGGCAAGGCAGGAGTGGAGCTGAGGCCAGGAAGGCGCCAGGAGCGTCTGCCTGTCTGGCGCAGCCTGCTCCTTCCCGGGCAGGAAGCCTAGCAGCGAGGCAAGTCTGGGCAAGGCTCGCCCAGGGCAGAGCAGCCTCACGCCAGCCACTCTGCCAGATCGGGCCTCTGAGCAGAGCTGGAGCTCTGCCGTACTGGAGGCTCACTGGGCTCCGCCCAAGGAGTGAGTGCAGACGCACGCAGCTGGGCTGCCTCCTCTTCTCCCGAGGAGGCTCGCTTCCCGCATGCTGTGCACTAGGCTTCCAGGCGGGGGCGCCCCGCGCCCCCTACAGGTCTTGGCTCAGGGGCTGCTTCCCTGGAGCTGGGGCTGCCGGCGGGAGCCCAGACACGCAGGGGCAGGCCCCACCACCTGCACACGTCTCTGCTGGGGAGCAGAGCGCTAGGGACATGACGTCTGTCAGGCACCTTCTGGGCGCCCACGGAGTCAGCCTCCGGGAGTGTGGGGCTGCAGACCACAGCAGGGGACCTGGGAGCCTTGTGCTCTCCCGTGCGGCGCTGAGTCTGGGCGGCCAAGCGACCGCTGGTGGAGCCCTGCACTTGCCCTCCCCTCCCCTCTACGAGAGGCCTCACTGCTGGAGGGCTTGGCAGTGTGCAAGCCACCGGCTCCTAAGCCTTCCCCAAGGACGCCCGGGGCCTAGATGCAAAGGCAAGGCAGGAGTGGAGCTGAGGCCAGGAAGGCGCCAGGGGCCTCTCCCAGCATCGCACAGCCTGCTCCTTCCCGGGCAGCAAGCCTAGCAGCGAGGCAAGCCTGGGCAAGTCTCGCCCAGGGCAGAGCAGCCTCGCGCAAGGCACTTGACTGGATCCGGCCTCTGAGCAGAGCTGGAGCTCCGCCGTCCTGGAGGCACACTCGGCTCGGCCAAGCAGGGATTGCAGCTGCACGCGGCTTGGCTCCCTCGACTCTTCCCAAGGAGGCTCGCTTCCAAGCGGACCGTGCACTTGGCTTCCAGGCAGGGACGCCCCGCGCCTCCTGCAGGTCTTGGCACAGGGGCTGCTTCCCCTGAGCGGAGGCTGTGGGCGGCAGCCCAGACACGCAGGGGCAGGGCCCCAACCACCTGCCCCACGTCTCTGCTGGTGGGGAGAGCACTAGGGAAATGACGTCTGTCAGGCACCTTCTGGGCGCTCACGGAGTCAGCCTCCGGGTGTGTGGGGCTGCAGACCA
This sequence comes from Budorcas taxicolor, assembly GCF_023091745.1. Lineage (NCBI taxonomy): Eukaryota > Metazoa > Chordata > Mammalia > Artiodactyla > Bovidae > Budorcas > Budorcas taxicolor. The sequence goes on along the minus strand of NW_026291619.1, from coordinate 7,422 downwards.
CAGCCGGGGGCCCTGGGGAAGCCTGGTGCTCTCCGTGCTGTGCTGAGTCTGGGCGGCCAAGCGACCGCTGGAGGAGCCCTGCACTTGCCATTCCCTTCCCTATGACAGAGCTCTCGCGGCTGGAGGGCTTGGCAGCGTGCACCCCACCGGCCCCTAAGCCCTCCGCAAGGACGCCTGGGGACTAGGTGCAAAGGCAAGGCAGGAGTGGAGCTGAGGCCAGGAAGGCGCCAGGAGCGTCTGCCTGTCTGGCGCAGCCTGCTCCTTCCCGGGCAGGAAGCCTAGCAGCGAGGCAAGTCTGGGCAAGGGCTCGCCCAGGGCAGAGCAGCCTCACGCCAGCCACTCTGCCAGATCGGGCCTCTGAGCAGAGCTGGAGCTCTGCCGTACTGGAGGCTCACTGGGCTCCGCCCAAGGAGTGAGTGCAGACGCACGCAGCTGGGCTGCCTCCTCTTCTCCCCGAGGAGGCTCGCTTCCCGCATGCTGTGCACTAGGCTTCCAGGCGGGGGCGCCCCGCGCCCCCTACAGGTCTTGGCTCAGGGGCTGCTTCCCTGGAGCTGGGGCTGCCGGCGGGAGCCCAGACACGCAGGGGCAGGCCCCACCACCTGCACACGTCTCTGCTGGGGAGCAGAGCGCTAGGGACATGACGTCTGTCAGGCACCTTCTGGGCGCCCACGGAGTCAGCCTCCGGGAGTGTGGGGCTGCAGACCACAGCCAGGGGACCTGGGAGCCTTGTGCTCTCCGTGCGGCGCTGAGTCTGGGCGGCCAAGCGACCGCTGGTGGAGCCCTGCACTTGCCCTCCCCCTCCCCTCTACGAGAGGCCTCACTGCTGGAGGGCTTGGCAGTGTGCAAGCCACCGGCTCCTAAGCCTTCCCCAAGGACGCCCGGGGCCTAGATGCAAAGGCAAGGCAGGAGTGGAGCTGAGGCCAGGAAGGCGCCAGGGGCCTCTCCCAGCATCGCACAGCCTGCTCCTTCCCGGGCAGCAAGCCTAGCAGCGAGGCAAGCCTGGGCAAGTCTCGCCCAGGGCAGAGCAGCCTCGCGCAAGGCACTTGACTGGATCCGGCCTCTGAGCAGAGCTGGAGCTTCCGCCGTCCTGGAGGCACACTCGGCTCGGCCCAAGCAGGGATTGCAGCTGCACGCGGCTTGGCTCCCTCGACTCTTCCCAAGGAGGCTCGCTTCCAAGCGGACCGTGCACTTGGCTTCCAGGCAGGGACGCCCCGCGCCTCCTGCAGGTCTTGGCACAGGGGCTGCTTCCCCTGAGCGGAGGCTGTGGGCGGCAGCCCAGACACGCAGGGGCAGGCCCCAACCACCTGCCCACGTCTCTGCTGGTGGGGAGAGCACTAGGGAAATGACGTCTGTCAGGCACCTTCTGGGCGCTCACGGAGTCAGCCTCCGGGTGTGTGGGGCTGCAGACCACAGCCGGGGGCCCTGGGGAAGCCTGGTGCTCTCCGTGCTGTGCTGAGTCTGGGCGGCCAAGCGACCGCTGGAGGAGCCCTGCACTTGCCATTCCCTTCCCTATGACAGAGCTCTCGCGGCTGGAGGGCTTGGCAGCGTGCACCCCACCGGCCCCTAAGCCCTCCGCAAGGACGCCTGGGGACTAGGTGCAAAGGCAAGGCAGGAGTGGAGCTGAGGCCAGGAAGGCGCCAGGAGCGTCTGCCCTGTCTGGCGCAGCCTGCTCCTTCCCGGGCAGGAAGCCTAGCAGCGAGGCAAGTCCTGGGCAAGGCTCGCCCAGGGCAGAGCAGCCTCACGCCAGCCACTCTGCCAGATCGGGCCTCTGAGCAGAGCTGGAGCTCTGCCGTACTGGAGGCTCACTGGGCTCCGCCCAAGGAGTGAGTGCAGACGCACGCAGCTGGGCTGCCTCCTCTTCTCCCGAGGAGGCTCGCTTCCCGCATGCTGTGCACTAGGCTTCCAGGCGGGGGCGCCCCGCGCCCCCTACAGGTCTTGGCTCAGGGGCTGCTTCCCTGGAGCTGGGGCTGCCGGCGGGAGCCCAGACCACGCAGGGGGCAGGCCCCACCACCTGCACACGTCTCTGCTGGGGAGCAGAGCGCTAGGGACATGACGTCTGTCAGGCACCCTTCTGGGCGCCCACGGAGTCAGCCTCCGGGAGTGTGGGGCTGCAGACCACAGCCAGGGGACCTGGGAGCCTTGTGCTCTCCGTGCGGCGCTGAGTCTGGGCGGCCAAGCCGACCGCTGGTGGAGCCCTGCACTTGCCCTCCCCTCCCCTCTACGAGAGGCCTCACTGCTGGAGGGCTTGGCAGTGTGCAAGCCACCGGCTCCTAAGCCTTCCCCAAGGACGCCCGGGGCCTAGATGCAAAGGCAAGGCAGGAGTGGAGCTGAGGCCAGGAAGGCGCCAGGGGCCTCTCCCAGCATCGCACAGCCTGCTCCTTCCCGGGCAGCCAAGCCTAGCAGCCGAGGCAAGCCTGGGCAAGTCTCGCCCAGGGCAGAGCAGCCTCGCGCAAGGCACTTGACTGGATCCGGCCTCTGAGCAGAGCTGGAGCTCCGCCGTCCTGGAGGCACACTCGGCTCGGCCCAAGCAGGGATTGCAGCTGCACGCGGCTTGGCTCCCTCGACTCTTCCCAAGGAGGCTCGCTTCCAAGCGGACCGTGCACTTGGCTTCCAGGCAGGGACGCCCCGCGCCTCCTGCAGGTCTTGGCACAGGGGCTGCTTCCCCTGAGCGGAGGCTGTGGGCGGCAGCCCAGACACGCAGGGGCAGGCCCCAACCACCTGCCCACGTCTCTGCTGGTGGGGAGAGCACTAGGGAAATGACGTCTGTCAGGCACCTTCTGGGCGCTCACGGAGTCAGCCTCCGGGTGTGTGGGGCTGCAGACCACAGCCGGGGGCCCTGGGGAAGCCTGGTGCTCTCCGTGCTGTGCTGAGTCTGGGCGGCCAATGCGACCGCTGGAGGAGCCCTGCACTTGCCATTCCCTTCCCTATGACAGAGCTCTCGCGGCTGGAGGGCTTGGCAGCGTGCACCCCCACCGGCCCCTAAGCCCTCCGCAAGGACGCCTGGGGACTAGGTGCAAAGGCAAGGCAGGAGTGGAGCTGAGGCCAGGAAGGCGCCCAGGAGCGTCTGCCTGTCTGGCGCAGCCTGCTCCTTCCCGGGCAGGAAGCCTAGCAGCGAGGCAAGTCTGGGCAAGGCTCGCCCAGGGCAGAGCAGCCTCACGCCAGCCACTCTGCCAGATCGGGCCTCTGAGCAGAGCTGGGAGCTCTGCCGTACTGGAGGCTCACTGGGCTCCGCCCAAGGAGTGAGTGCAGACGCACGCAGCTGGGCTGCCTCCTCTTCTCCCGAGGAGGCTCGCTTCCCGCATGCTGTGCACTAGGCTTCCAGGCGGGGGCGCCCCGCGCCCCCTACAGGTCTTGGCTCAGGGGCTGCTTCCCTGGAGCTGGGGCTGCGGCGGGAGCCCAGACACGCAGGGGGCAGGCCCCCACCACCTGCACACGTCTCTGCTGGGGAGCAGAGCGCTAGGGACATGACGTCTGTCAGGCACCTTCTGGGCGCCCACGGAGTCAGCCTCCGGGAGTGTGGGGCTGCAGACCACAGCCAGGGGACCTGGGAGCCTTGTGCTCTCCGTGCGGCGCTGAGTTCTGGGCGGCCAAGCGACCGCTGGTGGAGCCCTGCACTTGCCCTCCCCTCCCCTCTACGAGAGGCCTCACTGCTGGAGGGCTTGGCAGTGTGCAAGCCACCGGCTCCTAAGCCTTCCCCAAGGACGCCCGGGGCCTAGATGCAAAGGCAAGGCAGGAGTGGAGCTGAGGCCAGGAAGGCGCCAGGGGCCTCTCCCAGCATCGCACAGCCTGCTCCTTCCCGGGCAGCAAGCCTAGCAGCGAGGCAAGCCTGGGCAAGTCTCGCCCAGGGCAGAGCAGCCTCGCGCAAGGCACTTGACTGGATCCGGCCTCTGAGCAGAGCTGGAGCTCCGCCGTCCTGGAGGCACACTCGGCTCGGCCCAAGCAGGGATTGCAGCTGCACGCGGCTTGGCTCCCTCGACTCTTCCCAAGGAGGCTCGCTTCCAAGCGGACCGTGCACTTGGCTTCCAGGCAGGGACGCCCCCGCGCCTCCTGCAGGTCTTGGCACAGGGGCTGCTTCCCCTGAGCGGAGGCTGTGGGCGGCAGCCCAGACACGCAGGGGCAGGCCCCAACCACCTGCCCACGTCTCTGCTGGTGGGGAGAGCACTAGGGAAATGACGTCTGTCAGGCACCTTCTGGGCGCTCACGGAGTCAGCCTCCGGGTGTGTGGGGCTGCAGACCACAGCCGGGGGCCCTGGGGAAGCCTGGTGCTCTCCGTGCTGTGCTGAGTCTGGGCGGCCAAGCGACCGCTGGAGGAGCCCTGCACTTGCCATTCCCTTCCCTATGACAGAGCTCTCGCGGCTGGAGGGCTTGGCAGCGTGCACCCCACCGGCCCCTAAGCCCTCCGCAAGGACGCCTGGGGACTAGGTGCAAAGGCAAGGCAGGAGTGGAGCTGAGGCCAGGAAGGCGCCAGGAGCGTCTGCCTGTCTGGCGCAGCCTGCTCCTTCCCGGGCAGGAAGCCTAGCAGCGAGGCAAGTCTGGGCAAGGCTCGCCCAGGGCAGAGCAGCCTCACGCCAGCCACTCTGCCAGATCGGGCCTCTGAGCAGAGCTGGAGCTCTGCCGTACTGGAGGCTCACTGGGCTCCGCCCAAGGAGTGAGTGCAGACGCACGCAGCTGGGCTGCCTCCTCTTCTCCCGAGGAGGCTCGCTTCCCGCATGCTGTGCACTAGGCTTCCAGGCGGGGGCGCCCCGCGCCCCCCTACAGGTCTTGGCTCAGGGGCTGCTTCCCTGGAGCTGGGGCTGCCGGCGGGAGCCCAGACACGCAGGGGCAGGCCCCACCACCTGCACACGTCTCTGCTGGGGAGCAGAGCGCTAGGGACATGACGTCTGTCAGGCACCTTCTGGGCGCCCACGGAGTCAGCCTCCGGGAGTGTGGGGCTGCAGACCACAGCCAGGGGACCTGGGAGCCTTGTGCTCTCCGTGCGGCGCTGAGTCTGGGCGGCCAAGCGACCGCTGGTGGAGCCCTGCACTTGCCCTCCCCTCCCCTCTACGAGAGGCCTCACTGCTGGAGGGCTTGGCAGTGTGCAAGCCACCGGCTCCTAAGCCTTCCCCAAGGACGCCCGGGGCCTAGATGCAAAGGCAAGGCAGGAGTGGAGCTGAGGCCAGGAAGGCGCCAGGGGCCTCTCCCAGCATCGCACAGCCTGCTCCTTCCCGGGCAGCAAGCCTAGCAGCGAGGCAAGCCTGGGCAAGTCTCGCCCAGGGCAGAGCAGCCTCGCGCAAGGCACTTGACTGGATCCGGCCTCTGAGCAGAGCTGGAGCTCCGCCGTCCTGGAGGCACACTCGGCTCGGCCCAAGCAGGGATTGCAGCTGCACGCGGCTTGGCTCCCTCGACTCTTCCCAAGGAGGCTCGCTTCCAAGCGGACCGTGCACTTGGCTTCCAGGCAGGGACGCCCCGCGCCTCCTGCAGGTCTTGGCACAGGGGCTGCTTCCCCCTGAGCGGAGGCTGTGGGCGGCAGCCCAGACACGCAGGGGCAGGCCCCAACCACCTGCCCACGTCCTCTGCTGGTGGGGAGAGCACTAGGGAAATGACGTCTGTCAGGCACCTTCTGGGCGCTCACGGAGTCAGCCTCCGGGTGTGTGGGGCTGCAGACCACAGCCGGGGGCCCTGGGGAAGCCTGGTGCTCTCCGTGCTGTGCTGAGTCTGGGCGGCCAAGCGACCGCTGGAGGAGCCCTGCACTTGCCATTCCCTTCCCTATGACAGAGCTCTCGCGGCTGAGGGCTTGGCAGCGTGCACCCCACCGGCCCCTAAGCCCTCCGCAAGGACGCCTGGGGACTAGGTGCAAAGGCAAGGCAGGAGTGGAGCTGAGGCCAGGAAGGCGCCAGGAGCGTCTGCCTGTCTGGCGCAGCCTGCTCCTTCCCGGGCAGGAAGCCTAGCAGCGAGGCAAGTCTGGGCAAGGCTCGCCCAGGGCAGAGCAGCCTCACGCCAGCCACTCTGCCAGATCGGGCCTCTGAGCAGAGCTGGAGCTCTGCCGTACTGGAGGCTCACTGGGCTCCGCCCAAGGAGTGAGTGCAGACGCACGCAGCTGGGCTGCCTCCTCTTCTCCCGAGGAGGCTCGCTTCCCGCATGCTGTGCACTAGGCTTCCAGGCGGGGGCGCCCCGCGCCCCCTACAGGTCTTGGCTCAGGGGCTGCTTCCCTGGAGCTGGGGCTGCCGGCGGGAGCCCAGACACGCAGGGGCAGGCCCCACCACCTGCACACGTCTCTGCTGGGGAGCAGAGCGCTAGGGACATGACGTCTGTCAGGCACCTTCTGGGCGCCCACGGAGTCAGCCTCCGGGAGTGTGGGGCTGCAGACCACAGCCAGGGGACCTGGGAGCCTTGTGCTCTCCGTGCGGCGCTGAGTCTGGGCGGCCAAGCGACCGCTGGTGGAGCCCTGCACTTGCCCTCCCCTCCCCTCTTACGAGAGGCCTCACTGCTGGAGGGCTTGGCAGTGTGCAAGCCACCGGCTCCTAAGCCTTCCCCAAGGACGCCCCGGGGCCTAGATGCAAAGGCAAGGCAGGAGTGGAGCTGAGGCCAGGAAGGCGCCAGGGGCCTCTCCCAGCATCGCACAGCCTGCTCCTTCCCGGGCAGCAAGCCTAGCAGCGAGGCAAGCCTGGGCAAGTCTCGCCCCAGGGCAGAGCAGCCTCGCGCAAGGCACTTGACTGGATCCGGCCTCTGAGCAGAGCTGGAGCTCCGCCGTCCTGGAGGGCACACTCGGCTCGGCCCAAGCAGGGATTGCAGCTGCACGCGGCTTGGCTCCCTCGACTCTTCCCCAAGGAGGCTCGCTTCCAAGCGGACCGTGCACTTGGCTTCCAGGCAGGGACGCCCCGCGCCTCCTGCAGGTCTTGGCACAGGGGCTGCTTCCCCTGAGCGGAGGCTGTGGGCGGCAGCCCAGACACGCAGGGGCAGGCCCCAACCACCTGCCCACGTCTCTGCTGGTGGGGAGAGCACTAGGGAAATGACGTCTGTCAGGCACCTTCTGGGCGCTCACGGAGTCAGCCTCCGGGTGTGTGGGGCTGCAGACCACAGCAGGGGGCCCTGGGGAAGCCTGGTGCTCTCCGTGCTGTGCTGAGTCCTGGGCGGCCAAGCGACCGCTGGAGGAGCCCTGCACTTGCCATTCCCTTCCCTATGACAGAGCTCTCGCGGCTGGAGGGCTTGGCAGCGTGCACCCCACCGGCCCCCTAAGCCCTCCGCAAGGACGCCTGGGGACTAGGTGCAAAGGCAAGGCAGGAGTGGAGCTGAGGCCAGGAAGGCGCCAGGAGCGTCTGCCTGTCTGGCGCAGCCTGCTCCTTCCCGGGCAGGAAGCCTAGCAGCGAGGCAAGTCCTGGGCAAGGCTCGCCCAGGGCAGAGCAGCCTCACGCCAGCCACTCTGCCAGATCGGGCCTCTGAGCA